>NW_025963891.1:12079731-12104731 GCF_023055435.1 Haliotis rufescens | reverse complement strand
TGGCCCAGTGTGTAATTACATGGCCTATCATGTCTAACACTAATGGTTGTGTGCCATCATTATGCTATACGCCTCTGCTTGTGTGATGTATCACGTGAAGGCTTACCCCTCCGCAACACGTCATCCCAATGATGAAGGTTACACGCAAACCAAGTGTTCTCGGGCTGATGTTTACAGTATGTTATATTGTTTCCGAATACTAAAGCTTGACTGCTCCCCGTTCATGTACATGTACTAGGGTAAAAAAATGCTACCTTGCCGTATGGACCCGTGAAGATCCGGGGTAGAATAGGTCTTCACCAACCCATGCTTGACGTAACAGGCGACTATGCTTGTCGTAAAAGGCGACTAACGGGATCGGGTGGTCAGTCTCGCTGACTTGGTTGATGCAAGTCACCGTATCCCAATTGCGTAGAGCGATGTTCATGATGTCAATCACTAGGTTGTCTGATCCAGACTCGATGTTTCGCAGACCGCCGTCATATAGATGGAATACTGCTGAGTGCGGCGTATTAAACAACAACAAAAAAAAGTACAATATAATTACAAAATAGGGTTCGCTTCCAAACTCACAGACTGCTCAACAAACCACAAATAGGCGCCACCGAAACTTGAAATAATCTTGTGACGTACTCAGTATAACTTGTTATATTAAAATAGGTACATATTTATAACATTGGTCACTTTTCAAAACAGGGTAGGGTTTTTAAAATCCATATCTTAGATGATATCATCCATCATGGCTTGCAGCAACATTATTTTATGTTCCATCTTTGAGAAACTGTTCCCGTACGACTAGAGAAACCTTCACTTTGAAGCAGTGTTATTTGGAAACAATAAGACTCGGTTAGATGATGGATTTGTATATGGACATCTTATGTAGAACTCTGTGGAACATCGTCGTTTGGTATGTAGATGTTATAAAGAGTGATGGTTAGAAAGGCAAACACACGACGTTAGAGGAATATCCATCACAACAGAACTAGGATTTCGGTTTAAAGGAAAACGATGTTTGTGATGAATGCACGTATCAGAGTCGTTCTGGCCATTTTGCAAGTAAAAGGTCAACGTAAACAGAAACTTGTATTGAATATAGATTGTTATTGAATAATATTTGAATAATAGTTTGGAAACCATGACAACTACTGACTGTATTTTGCATATCAAAGAAAACGAATTGCCGAATGATTAATTGCATATCCATCTGTGAGAAGGGGATGCAAATTCAAATCTGTTTTAAAACTGGTACATTGACGAGGGTCGCGAGGGGTTGTGTTCTCTAAGGGTACATCCTTCAGCTGCAGCATCTATTTCTTGAACTTTGATTACCATCCTTGGTTTGTCACCACCATTCCCATGCACTCTGGCAGCACTATTCCAAGAATGACATACGCATACAGCTAATGTCCCTAGCGACTCCACTTCCATTGAGGTGACGCGCCCTAATGTACACTGCCGGACGAAAGAAAGTATACACCAATGTTTGATGGCGGCTGAAAATTAAACAAATAAGTAATGTTTTTTCGCTGGTGATGTATATGAAACGGGTATAATATTTTTTTTGTGTTTTGGACCTTACATTTGCAGTGTTTCGGCGACCATTTTCAACCTATAATTTTTTTTATGACGTTTGTGATTATTTTTTTTAAATCTAATTTTCAAGCGTATATTTGTTTGCCCGGATGTTTAACTTGAATTAAAACATCAAACAAACAAAAAGGTCTGGTCTCAGCAGAAGAAACAATTATATGATATAAAATCCGATATTATAGTTAACCTCTGATATTCAAAATGTTGACGTGCTAGTAGTTCATGAAACATTTTGAACATTTCTGAGTCTCAAGAAACATAAAATCACTTGTCACCAACAGCTAAACATATCGCACTCCGTGATCTACGTTTGGGGATAAAATTCAAAGAATAAATGGTCAATATGTCATGACCTCACTGACATTTTGTTTTCAAGACTATGGATTCCATGGCTCCGGGCTAGACGGCACTCTGCAAGATTACAGACGGTGTACCTGGTCCCCCAGTCCGTTGTGTGGTTGTTTTAAGCCTTTTCCTCACTGTCACTGGCGACAAGCGTCGGTCTGTCTGGGTTCTGACACACACTCTCTCTTGGGTGACGGATCTTGTCGTCAAAGCTTATCCCCTGTATGTGAGATTAGAGGTTGGTCCTGAAAGATACAACTGTTTAATTTGGGAAGCAAGCTTCACACCACGAGAAAACACAGCCTTCTTCATCACAATACTCCACATTACGCTATACATCCACTGTACACCTTTGGATGTGTAGAGCAGCCTATAGGAAATGTTACATTTAATAGTTTCGGACAGGATCAAATGGCAGTCTGTTCAAATCTTTCGATTCTTACACTTACACAATGTATATTGAAATAACTAACTCTGGCTATGAATGTTGTACCATATGTATGTACCGGTATTAATCTATATCTCCTAAAGATTCGGGGGTAGAATAGGTCTTCACCAACCCATGCGTGCCGTAAAATACGACTATGTTTGTCGTAAGAGGTGACTAACGGGATCGGGTGGTCAGACTCGCTGACTTGGTTGATACACATGAGTTATTACTGAGACAGTTGACTACAAACAAACAAAATATTGTATATTGTAAGTGAGTAATTTTTAAAATTTTAACATTATACCAGTTATATCACAGCGTGTCAGCTTAATGTGGGAGGAAAGCCCAAAGTCATGCAGGTCTCAGACGTTTACCACTTCGGTGAAACCCAAGGGTACGGTGTTGACAAACCTAGAAATATAATCGGGACGAACCGGGATTCGAACCCACAATCATATGTTTCTGGTGTGCCCAAGGGACGGTACTATGCACAGCGAATCGCGGCGCCTTAGACGACTGGGCCACCCGTGCCCCCTTATATATTGGGAATAAAATATAGGCAGTAAAATTGTATTAGAGAGGATTTTGATATTTTGGACCCTGGATCGGACACCTCCCTTTTGAAAATGTTGGATCCTGTACGTAATAAACAGACTTTAATTGGGGTCATTCAATGAACAGGATCTAAGAAATTCATACCTAACCATGTTCATGTACGATCATGTCTATGATTGAAAACACCGGATATACATACAGTAGATACCTACATGACCCCCACCATCCATCCCCCATCAACTCCCCCCTCCCCCATACATTAGCCACACGTCGGGGATCTACAGGACACTGTCGCCATCGCAAATTCACAGACACAGGACGTGACAACCACGTCGGTGGGAACGTGGCCTCCGACAGGGGTATGACCAGCATCCACAACTTTCATGTGGCATCTTATGAAGCTCGGTGATCATCTGGCGTGTCAGCGAGGCCTCATTGTCTTGTACGTCTGTGACAAGCTGTCCGAGACGGTCCAGCAACTAATTCATCACCGTCTTACCCCTGGGTGGACCAGGAGCACTCGGTGCACGGGGGACCGGACACGTATTTGTCCTGACCCCGTTACACTGTAGCTTTGACCAAAGGGTTTTCAGTCAGCGGGTGTTAATTGTTTTTTTTCGTTTTGATAGATCGTGGCGAGTTGGGGGTCGATGCTTGTCTTCCCTGCTACAGATGTGTGACAATGTGGCGGAGAAGGAACTGTACACACAAAGGAACGTAAGAAAAGTTTATACTCGTGAGAACACTTTGTCCGCTACAGCTTATTCATTGTGTTGAAAATGTTGCGTTCGACAATGTGACATATGAATTTTTTCAAAAGACACTTTAGGGTGTGGTCTAGAAACTGGGGCAATGTACACACTACTACTACTACTACTACTACTACTACTACTACTACTACTGCTGCTGCTGCTGCTGCTGCTGCTGCTGCTGCTGCTACTACTGCTGCTGCTGCTGCTACTACTACTAGTAGAAATAATATTTATGACGATGATGATGATAATATCAACAATAATAACAATAATAATAGCATCAAATAATGATTGAGAGTAATGGTAACTACGACAACGATGATGATGATGATGATGATGATATTGATGATGATGATGATTATGGTGATGATGATGATGATGATGATGATGATGATGGTGATGATGATGATGCATAGTTTACTTATTACTAAGTTTAGTCCAGTATTTATGTTGGGATGATGATGATGATGCTGCTGCTGCTGCTGCTGCTGCTGCTGATGGTGATGATATTGATGATGATGATGATGATATTGATGATGATGATGATGATGAGGATGAGGATGAGGATGATGATGAGGATGATGATGATGATGATGCATAGTTTACTTATTACTAAGTTGAGTCCAGTTTTTATGTTGGGATGATGATGATGATGATGATGATGATGCATAGTTTACTCATTACTAAGTTGAGTCCAGTATTTATGTTGGGATGATGATGATGCTGATGATGACGAAGAGGAGGAGGAAGATGAAGGAGAAGGATAAACTACAGACAACACGCTCAGAGCACATTGCCGTTATCCATTATCTTACGTTACTCTTTACTTAGAGTTAACAGGTGTACATTAATCTCATCTGGTTAAATCATAAACATAACAATTTTCAGAAGGTACGAACTTAATCTGTTCCTTCAATTAGTGGGGATTTATCATAATTAAATAATTGAATGAATACAAATACTTCAGTATTACTTCTTACATCATAGGTTTAATTAATTCGAAAAAGCAACAAAATTCACCATAAGTGTACTCCCAGTGAAAGAGGTATGCAGTTAATAGTAATTGATTTAATTTGATAATTATGCACATATTATATACATCCTAATTCAATTTAACTAAACTTTTAATCTTCCAATGAGTATATATAATTATGTACATAGGGGAGTGCGATGCCACTTCTCCCTTGGTGACCGGTACGTCTGGCATTTTACTGGAAAATTAGAAATGCTGAGGATTAATACATCAGAAAATTTAAGGATTATTAATGTTGCATTAAAAGTCAGCCAGTAAAGATCGTCGATTAAAAGTTGGCATTTGCTTGAAGTGTACAGTTAAATCTACGTACAAGTATTATATCATAAATAGGATCTTTGTATGCACTCGGGATGAGATTAACTTAATATGTGCCACTAAGCTGTGGAATCAACATCGCATAGTAAAGCAGCGACGTATGATGCAGTTTTTAGCTGTTTCAGCAGTTTTGTGGCTGCATCGGCACTGGCTCATTTGATGATCAGTATTTTAACTGTATCCACAAAATCCACCTGTATCAGTAATACCTCAGGTGTATCAGTAATATATTAGGTGTATCAGTAATATATCAGGTGTATCAGTAATAGCTCAAGTATATCAGTAATATCTCAGGGGTATCAGTAATATCTCAGGGGTATCAGTAATATCTCAGGGGTATCAGTAATTATATCTCAGGTATTATAGTTAAACCTCAGGTGTTTCAGTAATATATTAGGTGTATCAGTAATATATCAGGTGTATCAGTAATAGCTCAAGTATATCAGTAATATATCAGGGGTATCAGTAATATCTCAGGTGTATCAGTAATTATATCTCAGGTATAATAGTTAAACCTCAGGTGTATCAGTAATAAGCTAGGTGTTTCTGTAATATCTCAAGTATATCAGTGGTATATCAGGTGTATCTTTAATATCTCACGTGTATCAATAATATATCAGGTGTATCAGTAATATATTTGGTGTATCAGTAATATCTCACGTGTATCAATACTTATATCGGAGGTATAATAGTTAAACCTCAGGTGTATCAGTAATAACATAGGTGTTTCTGTAATATCTCAAGTATATCAGTAATATATCAGGTGTATCAGTAATATATTAGGTGTATCAGTAATATATCAGGTGTATCAGTTATTATATCTCAGGTGTATCAGTAATATTCCATGTGAATCAGTAATATATCAGGTATATCAGCAATTTAACAGGTGTATCAGTAATTATATCTTAGGTATAATAGTTAAACCCCGGATGTATCAGTAATATATTAGGTGAATCAGTAATATATAAGGTGTATCAGTAATATATCAGGTCTATCAGTAATATCTGTGCTGTGTCAGCAATATATCAGGTGTATCAGTAATATCTCAGGTGTATCAGTAATAACTGAATAACTGAGGTGTATCAGTAATAATTGAGGTGTATCAGTAATATATCAGGTGTATCAGTAATAACTCAGGTGTATCGGTAATATCTGTGATGTGTCAGCAATATCTCAGGTGTATCAGTAATATCTCAGGTGCCTCAGTAATACCTCAGGTGCATCAGTAATATCTCAGGTGTATCGGTAATATCTGTGTATCAATTTGTTTGTTTGCTTGTTTGATTTTTAACGCCACTATGACGGCGGTCTGTAAATAATCGATTCTGTCCCAGACAATCCAGTTATTGACATCATGAGCATCGATCCACGCACACTGGAATACGATGACATGTATCAATCAAGTCAGCGAGTCTGACCACCCGATCCCGTTAGTAGCTTCTTACGACAAGCATAGTCGCCCTTACGGCAAGCATGGGATGCTGAAGACCTATTCTACCCCGGATCTTCACGGGTCAGGGTGTATCAGTAATATCTCAGGTGTATCAGTAATATCTGAGGTGTATGAGTAATATATCAGGTGAATCAGTAATATATCAGGTATATGAGCAATATAACTGGTGTATCAGCAATATCGCATGTGTATATTCACTATCTCAACCGTATCAGCAATATTGCAGCTTTACCATCCACATCTCAGCTACACCAGCAACATACCATCAACACAGCAACGTCCCGGCTGCTTCATCTGTATCACCAGCATCTCAGCTTTATCGGCAGTGAGTTAATTGTTGAAGCACCATCTCAGCTTGAGCACATCAACTGAAGAGCGTTATGGCCTGTCGTAAACAAGGACACATGTCATGGCAATACCAACCCTTAAATCAACAGAGTGACAACTGTTAGCACGGGGGCCCACACCGACTAACACGTAGTCCCAAAAATTAAGTTATCTAAATAAAAAATACACACACACACACACACACACACACACACACACACACACACACACACACACACACACATATATATATATATATATATATATATATATATATATATATATATATATATATATATATATATATATATAAAGCCCATTTCTGGTGTCCCCCGCCGTGATATTGCTTGAATATTGCTAAAAGCGGCGTAAAACCTCACTCACTCACTCACTCACTCCAAATGGAGCAGGAGACAAGGCTGATTTCAGAACTTTCTAGACTTGCTAAATCATTCTTGACTTGAGGTGGATTCATTTTAAAGTATTCTTGAGGGCCTGGGAGACAGACTAGTGCCTTCACAACCAGGTAATATACTCACCGCCAAAAGAAACGCGAACCATAGAAACATATAGAGACGTATGTACGTTAAGAAGCGATGTTTCCAATGTGTACCATTTAATGACAAAACTAACAATCAGTCAAGTGTTACCACAGAGTGACTATTCTTATCACGATATGCTGCACGAGATTTCCAAACTTTACACACTAATCCCGCACAAGACAAATTGAGCATCTCGAGTCATGGATCTATGACGTCACATGTGATGCTTTCATGAGTGTCGGTTCACACAAAATAACAGTATGTTCGTTTTTGCCTCGAGCCAATCTAATATCTCTTGAATATAGATCATTCTTCCTATTTTAACCAACATGTATGATATGTTTCTTTTGTTGGTGAGTATATACGTACTCTGCAACCATCGTGACCATCCGATCCCATCAATGTCAAAGTTTAAGAAGAAAAAAACAGAAAGTAAAGGGGTCTATTGTATAGGTCGATATTTTCGGTACGTACGGTATGGGGCCGTTCTTCATCACCGTTGAATTTCAATGTATTATAGTATTACCTTTATTCTGAACAACAGACCAGTTAATATTTGAAAAGATTCAAAGCTCTAATGATGACTTTATGACATTTAAAAAGTATCAGATAAAAGGTGAGGATGCTGCTCGTCTGGCAGGTTGACAACTCCGCCAGTGACCTCATGTCACCGGAGTGCCGATATCCACATAAATGAATCAACTCAACCGTGAAAAAGGCGTCCATAAATTGGACATTGTTAAGGATATTAATTCATTCTGTTCATTAAACTCTTTTAACGTTTTCCTCGCAATCAGCGGTCTTAAACTGGGACAACTCTCGCATTGTTTTGTTATAAATTTATGATGATATCCTATAACACGGTTTACTCCGCCCAGCCAGAATGACTTTAAGTGGTGTCCATTCTTACACTTCACGGTTCAATTCCACATCAAAATAGTGTTTACAAGATGTTCGACCGGCCATGTTAAACGGTAATTTAAAGAATCCCATCTGGTAGTGCAGATGCCGAAGTTCACTCTTAGGTCACAATCTTAAATAATTTAGAAATATTAATAACTAATTAAACTATTCAGCTGATTCAGGGTAACTTGAAGCGATTGCTAATTTACGTTCGCCGCCCTTGTGCCGTCTCACGTCTCAAGGGAGGTAACTCTGAATAAGTGTGAGCAGTTCACATCACAGTCCGCTGATCCCACTCTTGCTTCATTACTGGGGGGAGTCATCGGAAGCCTTAAGGGTGTACGTATGTCTTGAACTCCGTGATAGATGTTCATTTAGGACCTCTAATGGACCCTCGAATAAATAACTGTTGTCTCTAGGGGACGAAATGGTATCGTTTTTGTCTGTATACACTTTGTGGGTATTAAATGGTGATTTGTTGAATGAAACGAGTAATTCCTTTGTGTTGTATTTAAAGTGCTTTTATAACGACAGAGTATCCGCTGATGTCTTAGTTTTTTGGAAAGGAAGTGATTGATGGACATGTGTTGACAGGTCTGAGCAGCTTGAGCCGAAATCTGCAAAAAAATATTGTCACGCACACCACTGCACTTTCACCCAAAGGTAAAACATACAGATGCCTCCCACCACAGTGGCATGCACATGAATAAGTGCACTCCCTCTACAAACCCCGTCACCCACTCCGCACACACCCCACACACTCCACCCCCAATACACACACCCCGACCCACATATATCTCTTAATTAAGGTAAGTGCATCCATCCCACTGATTCAGCGGTACCGATTCAGCCTCCCTCATGAAGCCAGCCTTTGTGTTATACATTCAGGTGTGACCCTTGACACTATTCTACACGTTGTGACTGGGTATCTTTCGGGTCAGATCTATAAGTATTCCACGTATCTCTTGAAGTCCTGGAGGTTCAGACATTGTTCCTGAGCTACAGGGCAACGTCTTTTCTATTCTACGCTCAGTCCCTCTGATGACCAACGTGGGACATCCCGACTTCCTGAGTCCCTCCCTACAGGCGCATGTCGGGTGACATTCGTCCATCAGTGTACCGAGACCCGTACCCCCAGGCTTGATACATAGCAATACAATCTGACCAATCCATCAGTCGCAATTCCCTTTTCACATTCTTAGGCACACTGCCTCACTCTCCACACTCTTCATTTCCTGTTATGTACCCTACAAGGGCCACATCCCTCCGCCGTGTACCCTAACACGCCCCGAACCCCCAGCGTCTCTGAGGCAGTGACGTCCATCCCACGGCCATGTACACTAGAGAATATATATATTAGCACCCCCCCCCCCCCCCCCCCCCATCCTCTCAGTATCAGTCCGCCCCACACCCACTCCACCGCCCTGTACGTACACTAGCACGCCCTACCCTCCCCCCCCCCCCCCCCCCCCCCCCATCCTCTCAGTATCAATCCGCGCCCCCACACCCCATCGCCCTGAACGTACACTAGCATCCCCTACCCCCTAAGACCCTTCCCTGCCTCTCTCTGGCTACCTCATCCCCAACCCCACTGCCCATCATCCAAACACTTCCCCCAGCATCCCTGTACTCGCCGTCATCCCCATCAACCCAGTCCCGAAAACCCCCTTGTCTCGACTCTCCCCGTAACATTATCTACACCTTCATTAATCAATATACCCTCACTGTAGGACAAAGAAAATATGAAGTATAAATGTAGCAGAACGCGCGCTCGGCGTCAGGTTTGCTTTGAAATTAAAGTAGCAGACTAACACGGCGTGCACGGGTAATTAAACAGCCTTCACCACCCATGCATAGCTTCAGCACAGCGATAGGATAAGCCGGCTCCTTCATCACCACTGACCGGGAACGGACTTGACAAAAGCGTGAATAATCGGGCTTAACGAATATAGGCTTGATCAAATAAATGATAACACATTTATCCACTCTAATGCTATTGATGATAATATCATATCTGATTAATGTCATCTCAGTTGTTAACAACAATGCATAATCGGGACGGGTTTATTTCGCAAACAGTCAAACGCTGTCCGTGATTTCGTTGCCTGTTTACTCTTTCAACAGGAATGGTCTGATTAATGCACGTGATTACCTCGGTCAGACTGGGATCAGTGTTATTTTCTCACACTAGAGTTCCAGGAACCGCGGTCACGCTTCAGACTGAAACACGTCAGTCATAGAATTTTATCGGAAATTGATTAATTGAAAACAACCCTTTGTGATTCCAGAAATTTTAAAATGTGTTTAAAAACTTAAATAAAGTTAAAAGCAACGCTAATCTTGTTCAAATAAACTATGCGCACAAGAAAACACATGATTAGACAAGACACATTTTTCGCAGCTTGTGCAATTTTGATGATAATCAAGTTATTGGGGAAAGCTTCCGATCGTGTTTAATAGAGCTGTTTGTTTACACATTGACTTACATGTAATGTATAATGTAAATATACACAAACAAAGCAACTGATGAGTCATTTTGTTTGGACAGAGTTATCAACATGATAACATGGGTTTAAATACGAACTGCTTTTATAACAAGGTTATACAGAGGGCCCTCGTTATTCCGGACTGTACTGTTGTCAGTAAAGTCTTTAGGATTATCACAATTTCGGATAAACGAAATAATTCCACGTTAAAAGGAATTAGACTCCGGTCAATTGACAGCTCTAGCTAATTTGAAATTATTTAGAAAAAACGGTGACTGTATGTCATTTCAAATTTTATGACGCTTGTCTATCTAGAAATTAATTACGCTATATAATTGTGGAACGTGGTCCTCTGCACAGCGCACAGGTCACAAATCAGCTAAGAAATACGCCTCTGTTCACACAGCAGTATATGGGTACCCGGTAGAATGAGATTGGAATATGACTGTTAACCTTCTAGCGCTTCTTAAGGCAGATTGGGTTATGTACTCCCCAGGGAGCTGAGAATGAGGTTCCGCTGCACACTGATCAATTAACGGGTGTAATAATGTAGCGCTCTGGTCATATTTCAGAGTGTGGATTTTGCGCATTATCAATGTAAACAATCGTATGGTTTTACTCCGCTTTTTTTGCAATACGTCCAGTAAATTCACGGCGGGAGGAACCAAATTCACGAGGGAAACACCTTCAGACATTGTACACATGATGGGAATCGAACCCGGACCTTCGACATAACGAGCGAACACATCAACCACTAGGCTACCCATTGATGGATCAACCAATCCAGTGACAGAATAGCACATATACTGATTTTGTTGAAACTTAAACGATATGTTAATTCCAAATTACACAGTGATGGACCAAGCAATCCAGTGACAGAATAGCGCATTTACTGATTTTGTTGAAACTTAAACGATAATATTAATTTTGAATTACACAGTTCAGAGATTCCGATACGCATACGTACACAGCCACGGAACCCGTCGAGATACGAAAGCCATGCCCGACACTGAAGTTTGTTCCGTTACCAGGCAGAATGACTGTAGTGTATATTAATACAATAAACTGCAAAACAAAACACGCAGCTACTGTTGGTTTATACCTTTCTTGGTTTGCTGAAACAACACTCCGACAGGCCCAGCCAAGTGGGGGCGGCTGGACCACGCACACGAAAGTCAGACAAACACCACCATGCGTTGTTACAGTGGAAACACGCGGCCCAATCGTCACAACATGTGCTTCGGAACCTGGGACTGGTTAGGATCCGCGCAAGGCGTAAGTGTTTCTCAAGACGGGTTTTACAACTGTACATTATTGACAAGAGCGGTTCGTATACATTAAGTGGTGTGTCAATGTTCAGGTGGTGCTGATGGATATAAGATAGACTACGCTTGTGTCTATATACACTATTTGAAGTGACTGAATATTGTTTTACGCTTCAGACAGACGAGTAATGTTCAGGTACTTCACGGAGATCTGTGAATAATCGAGTCTGGATCAGGTAAGCCAGTGACAGAAAACATGAACAACGATTCGTTTGTTTGTTACTTGGTTAACGCCACATTCGGTAATATTCAGCCGTATGAGACCGCCTCCGTGGTCTAGTGGTAGTGTCCCGGAGAGCGGAAGATCCGGGGTTCGATCCCCGGCCGCGTCATACCAAAAGACGTTAAAAGGTGGTACTTGTTGTTACCCTGTCTAGTGCTCGGCATTACGGGGATAAAGCAAGGACTGGCCGACTCGGTGTATACTGTGTCTGAGTGGGGTATTCATGTTCAACTGCGACATGGTATCTAAGTTGGCTAGCATTATAACATCGGCATCAGTCCGGTCTTGTACAAACAGCAACACACGTGCATGCACGTCGTTATATAAGTACAATAATCCTAGACGTTAAACCCCATTTCACCTCGACTCACCACCAGTGTATGACGGCGCTCTGTAAATAATCGACTCTGGACCAGACAACCCACTGCCATCGGGGTACGATCACAGTCAGCTAGCCAAGCAACAAAGCTTACCCACCCGATCTCATTTAATCACCCTTTCGACCAGAAACAGGGTGTTCATAGTTAACCCGGGTTAAACCATTCGTAAGACATTACGCTGTTGGTAAAGCTGACTCTGGGCCAAGAATTCACTGGCCGATCGGAACGTTCGGGGCTCGTTGATTCTAGTTCCGGAATGAACAGATAGCCATGATGTCATACACTAAGGTGATGGGCGTGAAATATTTAAAAAACCCATATCACACTACATTAAAAGACAAATTCTTGTTTCTCTTTCACCGTTTAGGGTTTGTTTTGTTATTTTTCTAACATCAGTAGTACCGCATTCGAAATAGCGAAGGTCAACTTTCGGGTCTCATAAAAAAGTAAAACAGTTTCATTAACACAGTAAACAACGGTTATAACGAACTTAAAGGGACCAATATTTTTTGTTCGTTATATCCGTAGTTCGTTATAAGCGTTTCAACAAAAGGTTATCGCAAATGACCGGAATCAAAAACAACAGTTCGTTATATCCATCACTTCGTTATAAGCGTGTTCGTTATGAACGTAGTTGACTGTATCTACATCTGTGTCCTTATTCTATTGTTTAAACTATCCATTCCTGTTCACGAAGGGACATTTGTCAATTGTGTACACTTGGAAATAACGGAAGTATATTTCGTTTGGATTCTCAAGTGATTGATTTAAAGCTTTGTCGAAAAATATGTTTCCCCACCGGGGCTCCAACCCGCGTTCTATTATTTGCGGTGTAACAGTCCGCTTCGGTAACACAATTCGAGAAAGAAACCTGTTTTCATATGACCTAAACGTTTAAAAGCTGCTATGAAATGTAAACTATCGTAATATGTGATAAATCATTTAAAATGAAGTCAAGTCCCAATTATAAAAATCAACCTTTTGGCTGATTGCCGGTTCCAAAAGAAGACGGTGATTATGAAAATATTAAACTGAATAAAATTCATAAAAGAAGTTCACAGAGTCCAGAAGGTTAACATACAACAAGTAGACATTTACAGTGGTCAGTATGACAGTGTCCCAGTATAACATGTTCCGCCGGTCAAGCAGTACACGGTATGTCACGAGTTTACACTTCATCACCCTAAGTGTTGTCGGACGTCGGTCATCTATAATGCAACCACTCTACACAAGCTCGTTGGAACAGTTTCTCTATTCACAATGGTAAATTACATTTCGTCCGTGAAGACCTACTTTACTATCAGATTTGATTGCACGTTGGCGAGGAGTCATGTACCAAATAACGGTTATTTCCAGAAGAACCCAAGTCCCAGAGACACTGGAAGGACCTTGGTGCCGGGACGATTTCATCAAGCGTAAATATATTTTAGCGGACGTGTTTTTAGGTTGTAAACTCACTTAAACATCAACAACTGTGCAACACGACACTGAAGACTGACAGCCAAGTTAAAAACTAGTTTCGAATGGGTTTTAACTATTTATGTACAACCACAGAAGAAGTGACATTTCACGGAATGCGTTTTCAAGACCATAAAACGGGGAAATTAGTTTAAAATAAACACCACTGGACGTAATAAAGGAGGTTTGTGATCTGTTTTTACCACACAGCTTGCATTATGTTAGGGACTGGTTCTTCAAGTGCAGAGAGAGAGAGAGAGAGAGAAAGAGAGAGAGAGAGAGAGAGAGAGAGAGAGAGAGAGAGAGAGAGAGAGAGAGAGAGAGAGAGAGAGACCGAAGACTACATCTGGAAGCCATCACCCTCACTGCACTATTTACAGGTTAATATGTCATATCTCCTTGACTTGCGACGCATAGTGTGGTGTTAAAACAAATGCAACCAGCACCTTCGTGAGAGATGGTCGTTAACCAATAATTGCCCTTGCCGGCTTATGTTTCTACCAGGTGCTAATTACCGTTATATGAAAGTCACATTCCTTTATTGAACTGGGTCGTTGAGTGCATATAGGTCAATGAATGCTCAACGAAACGTTGGAATACCTATCGCGTATTCTCTTGACAGAGCGGTAATTATTACCGTCTTTAACATAATTACACGAACGCGGTTGTCGTCAGTCTGAAAGCATGTAGCTACACAGTGATTGCTACATTGGAACCGTTTTTTTCTTAAGAAAAGGTTAATTACTTATATTGACATTCTGTTCCATGCTTGTTAGAACCAGAACTTTTGGAAACTTTGATTCCTTCAAAACACCATTCGCCGCAAGCCACGCACGTGATTCACTTGAGGTTGTAATGGCGTTTCTCTAGGTGAATTTCATTTATAATAAAGGAGATTCTTCTCATTCTACACCATGATGAGATGCGCTAAAACCTGTCCTCGATGATCAGAGTAATTAGTTTCTCATTAGATAGGGCGATGCCACTGCATAATTCAACACGCCGTTCTTGTTGGAACGCATAAGGTTACAGAGCATCTCGTCAAGAGAACGGAGGGGGGAGGCAGGGGGTGCATTGGCGTTCCAATCAAAGGCGGATTATTTCCACCGTAGGGACCAGCTTTAATGGAACCTCCCGTGCAGCCGTTTAAAAGCCTTCCTGAATTTAGACAAAACAAACAATGTGGGGTAGGACATGGTGTGAGTCAGCGAAAGTCTTAACGCCCCCCTCTCCCTCCTCCCCTCGCGGTATTTCCCCTCCCATTGTCCGGCATTAAGGACGAGCCTTGGACACATGTTTCCGGAATAATATTTCCCTTTTTTCAATCCAGCTTCATTTTTCCTCCTCAATTTTTCACGGCCAAATTGAATCAGACAGGACAGGGGCGGTAGGGTCGGGCTGGTTGAATGAACAATCTGCCTTTAATGAGGGGGGCACCACCAGATGTGCCCAGTCTGTACAAAGCTCAAGATAGGCCTCGGCCCCCTGATCCAGAAGTTATAGCAAAATCATTACCTTATTATTATGATTGGATTCCTAATATGTGGAGATTTGCCCTTCTTTATGATAGTCCATTTGGGCATGTTAATTATCTTGGCCACAGATTTAAACAGGCTTGTTTGGTCATTAACCAGATTCCGACACAGTTCTGGCAAAATCAGCATATTTACGGTCTCAAGAATGAGCGTTTAATTTTTGAGTATCGGGCATAACTTCTCGTCTTGTTTTCTTTGGATGAATCGTTCCAAAGAACAACTTTTGAGGGAAGTTTTATCAATTTATTCACCGATTCCACAAACACGTTGATAGGGAGCCAGTTGCGCGCTGAAAGCATTCAACACACTCAATCAGTTCTCAACAGATTAATTCGGAAGAAAAACAGAACTTTCTCGCAACCGGTTTCTTTACAATGTGAAACACTTGGTAACCTTTCTTGCTGGGTGTGTTTTAAATGGGAACTTTATGCTAAATATATATGCCACTTTATATGCTTAATAATAGACATTCCTGCCTATACACACACACTTAACGTGACGCGTCAGGGACGCAATGATTCCAAGGTTTCAATACATGTCGGACCGGCTTGAATGAAGATTGGGGTGATTATAATGTGTGACTGTGTATCATCGTAACTCCGATCGGTAGGGTCGTTTCCACTGCTGGTTTGCCCCGTCCAGACTCGATATGTTTAGGCTGCCGTTAGATAAGATAAGATAAGATAAGATAAGATAAGATAAGATAAAACAGAGACCATCTATTATATGGTCTCTGGATAAAATAAATAAATAAATATAAGATAAGATCATATTTATTGGAGAAACGCTCCATTACGGGACAGATGCAATTTTAAATGACAAGACATTATGATTCATAGATACATATATACAGACATACATAATTTACATTCCTGTAGACACATACAAAAACAAAACAATCAATATTACATATTTGATGATATTATTATACATAAAATGTCAACGGTTGATTATGAAGGGGTATTTATTGTTTGAAATGATGGATATGGAAACAAATGCAGTTGATATTGACTGCTTCATTATTTGACGGGATGTAGTGAAATAATTTGTCTTCATGACTGTGGACATTTACATTTACATTTTGTCTGGATAATTTTCCAAAGAGTATATTTCTTTCTTGAGTGTGTTTAATACAGTGAAGTAAGTAGTGTTTTTCGTTATTAAACGGCGAGGTGGTGTACAGTGTTGTAGGTCCACGACAGTGGATGTCGACCTTGAGTTTCTACTCTTGTGAAAATCGCATGTGGAAATCAAGTAATATAATACCCCTTAGCTGTTTCACCACATAGCTCTGTCCTGTTTACGACCGATGCTTGTCTCCGTCCATTAGACGCAGGTCAAGTTTGAACAGGTTGTAGATTTTTCAACTTGATACAATATGTCTGTGATGCTAACGTAGTTGCTCTTATACTGGCTAGGCATCCGATTTCTTTGTTTATAGTTATATGGCGGCCTCGTGTGAAGCTCGGCAATTGGGAGGAACTCTGGAATGTCTGCTGGCCACATGTTAATGACCAGTTGACAGTTTTATCACAAAACAAGATTCTTCGTATGGACATTTTCTGCGAATTGAGTTTCTGCGAATTGCACTGGAATATATCGTGAAATGTTCCCACGCGTAACTCTATTAACACTGGTTATGAGCACGGTAAAGACATGGCACCACATTTCATGTGTGTTGTGTTATCACTCAGCAATATTACAGCTCCCTGACGGTGGCCTGTAAATAATCGAGTCTGGACCAGACATTCCAGTGATCGACATCATGAGCATCGGTCCTCGCAATTGGGATACGATGACATGTTTTTACCAAGTCAGCAAGCCTGACCACCCGATTCCGTTAGTCGCCTCTTATGACAAGCATAGTCGCAAATCACGGCAAGCAGAAGATCTATTCTAAATAGGGCTGCAACGATACAGGAAGGTCACGATACGATACGCATCTCGATATTCTGGTCACGATACGATACGTATCTCGATACGCAATGATAAAAAAAACAAGACTTAAAGCATGTCAAGATTGAACCTTTCATGATTTTGGAACAGTCAAAATTATTTTATAATAACAAGACTACTGAAGTTGTTCAGCTTCAAAGTGGAACTTTCTCTAACTTTCCTTAAAAACAATTCAAAGTTCAAACACCAGAAAATAATTAATGTGCTCCACCAGTGAAACAACGTCAAAGAATTTTGATGCAATGGTCGAAGAAATTCTATCTGAAATTATTGTTTTATCAGGAAATATATATTCCAATATCGTGTTACCTTAGTTGCAGCTTTTACTATATATGTATTTAAAATTATAGAACCACAAGTGTAGCATTTTGGTACTGGTGATTGCTGTTGCAGGATATTTTTTCGCATGGAACAATTTGACCAGTCACCCTAGGGACTTCCCGTGCTACATGTATTTCGATTGCGAAAACGTTATGTTGACATATATTAGCCAAATTGCCACAAATATGACTTTTAACGAGTCAAAGTATGGCATTTTTAATATATGTATCCATTCTCTAGCAACTAAAGTTCGCTTCAATGCGTCAAAAGCGGTAATCTGACCGTGGTTGCTGTATCCCTTCACACACGATTTCACATAACTTAATGAAAACGATATAAAATGGAATTTTGAAAAAAACTATTAAAATATATTACAAACAAAAGTCCAGATATATAATGAACACGTTTTAATAACAAGATAGTATAATAATGGTATTGAATTGCATACTTCAGTTCGGATTTGCTGACAGGTATTTCCATTGTTATGTGCTTGCGGGGATCAGCTGATAATGTTTTTTGAGATGGGGAAAAACATCTGTCGGTGTAAAACCTGAGCTTATTAAATTTTTTTAATGTAAGTACGTTTTTGGGAGCCATGCGTTACCGCGCGCTATAACCAAGTTAGCGGTTTATTGAAAGGCACAATAGCGAGGAAACACTGTACTTGAGATTTGCGTTCCGTATCGTGGCGTATCGATAAATGGGCCTACGTTTATCGTATATCGTATCGTGGGTCAAGTATCGCGATGCATCGGAATATCGGTGTATCGTTTCACCCTTAATTCTAACCCGTATCTTCATGGGTACATGACACAAAGGCATCACGTTGGGCACATTAATAATCATAAGCTTCAATCTCACACTATGCTATTGTTCATGTCCGTGCTTCAACAGTTTGAATTGTGTACCAAACAAACACAATCATTTCTGTATGTATTAAAATTTCATTTTTGAACCTGTAATATATACTCAATGCTACAGGGGCACTGGTTGCCCAGTCGTCTAAGGCGCTGCGATTCGCTGTGCAGAGTTGGGTCCCTTTGGCACGCCAGAAACCTATGATTGTGGGTTCGAATCACGGTTCGCCCCGATTATGTTTCTAGGTTTGTCAGCACCATACCCGTGCTCTTGCGCTTCACCGAAGTGGTAAACATCTGAGACCTGCATCACTTCGGGCTTTCCTCCCACATTAAGCTGACACGCCGTGATATAACTGGAATAATGTTAAAAGCGACGTTAAACCCAACTCACTCACTGCTATACTATTTGCTAATTGTTCCATATAACAAATGAACTGTGTTAGACAAATTCCCAGATATCCTAGTTTGGGGCATTAACATGGGGTGTTTTGCATTTATACCATTTGGAGAATCGATGCTGGACCTTTTCCGTGACGGGTGAACGCATCTTTGATGAAGCCAGACATCTAGTTAGTTTACATCCCCTCATGTAGTGAACCATAGTTATGAATACCGTCGTTTGTCCCACTTTGATCGATGCTCATGATATTAACCACTGGATTATCTGGTCCTGACTCGATTTTTTACAGACCGCCGTCATATAGCTGGAATATTGCTGAGTGCGGCGTTAAACAACAAACCAACCAACCCTTTGATTGAACCGTGTTTTAATATTTATCTGGCTTTACCAATAACCATAACAAACGACCATTTACATCATTAGGACTAACAAGAGCGTCTTAACTATCAGATTTATGAATTGATGACAACTGAGCTACAGTTCGTCCTTCTGTCCATCATGAGTGTGTTAATTACTTCCTCGGCTGGGATGCTGGCCTCGACCTCTCTCGTCTCTCCTCAAGCACACAGGTAACTCGCCAGCACTGGGAGTACTCCATATCGGAACTTGATTAACTAGTTTCACTAGTTCACATGACTGTCACATTACACAACGCAATCTGGCAAGTCGTGACGCTTAAAGATGTAGCTCGATAACAAATTGTATCTATAATTCCTGAAACAGCCAAAAGAAGAATGTCTCAAAATCACCGTAAATTGTACGAACTACTAGTATGTGCGGAGGGATCGCTCGTGGCGCGGTTTACAGTGAATCGGTATTACTACTCCAATGTTTTTATGGGGATGGACTATGCGAAATGGATCGGAATGTGACCGATCTGTGTACAATCATAACTAGACAAACATATCGTAGTATATGCAGGTACCTACGTACACACACTCCTATCTCCACCCCATCACCCACCAATCCCCATCCCCCGAAACGCCATGCTCCAACATCCCAGCGACATCCCGTGTTCACATCAATGCGACATGGCAGTCCTGCCGACAGTGACATGGAGGCGTCGGTTACAACCACTGCTGTCGGTCTTGTGTCGCTGATGACGAGGATGTGAACAAGGATGCAAGAACGCCGAGAGCACAGTCAATCTGCAAGATGATTCTGCATGGCAGACAAAAACGTGTATCTTACAATGAATGATAATAGGTTCGTTTAGAAACCCATTATTTGGCATAAGAAATGGACGTTTTATCTCCGCGGCGACTTAGCGTGTTCAGCGATTGATAAGATGAGGCTGGCGGGGGATACAACGTCCGTGCATGATGTTGCTGTCGGCGAAGTACTCCCCGTTGGAGTTACCGCAATCTTATTTCCATCCCATGTGGACAACATCCCACAGATATATTCTTAGAAAAAAGTCATTAAACCTATATTTCACTTTGAAACCGCTCTTAAATCACCATGAGACATCCAATGAAAAGCTGTCTTAAAGGACACTCCCTACCAACCGGAACTATTTCCAACGATTATCATTTTTTTATCAACTATGTAGGCGATAAATATCGGTAATTTGGCTTTCATCTTCCGTTTCGAAAGAGTAAATCGTTTTCCCTGATATTACTTAAAGTTTCCAATTGTAAACATGTTGACGTTATGCTTTCGTTATGTTTACGTTGACTTTTCGCTTTCACAATACATGTTACTGAGTGTCTCTTTACGGATATTCCCCATTTGTGCAATCATTATAAGTCTGTATTGTTACATATACTGTTAAACAATTCTTTGTAAGAGAATGAGTGAGTGAGTTAGTGGATGTTAGTAACATTTTAGACCCGTGAAAATTCGGGTTAGAATTGGTCTTCAGCAACCCATGCTTGTAAGAGGCGACTGACGAGATCGGGTGGTCAGGCTCGCTTGACTTGGTTGATGCGTGTCATCGTATCCCAATTGCGATGATTGATGTTCATGATGTCAATCACTAGATTGTCTGGTCCAGACTCGATTATTTTACAGACCGCCGTCATATAGCTGTAATATTGCTGAGTGCGGCTTAAAACAACAAACAGTAATGAGACCTGCATCACTTCAGGCTTTCCTCCCACAAAAAGCTGACACGCCGTGATGTAACTGTAATACTGTTAAAAGCGGCGTTAAACCCAACTCACTCACTCACTCACTCACTCACTCACTCACTGACACCAATTACTTGTACACCCTAGTAACATAATGATCAACTCTCAATTTCCTATCTCTTACTGCTGGTAACATGATTTCCAATATTTCCGAAGAGCAATCACGTTTCCGTCTTTCAAATTTCTAAGGAACATGATTAGATTTAAAATTTAATACCTGTTCGATAACATTCAGCTATTGCCTTTTTCAGAGTTCTGTTATGAATACGTAATAAGTATTCCAGTCTCGAGTTGAGCAGGTAAGAGAGGCCCCGACAGCGAGATGCCAATCTCAAGTCAGACAGTGTACCGATGTCTCATCCCCCAAGCATCCGTTTATAACATATGTTTGCGTTATAAGATGATTTATTTTGACGGATCTTTATACCCCTGAGTGAATGTTATAAACATATTAGTTAATCCTTGACCCTCTGATGAAATCTCCTGCCCCCGAAAAGGGAGCAGGTGCTGCGATGTAGAGGCGCGGTGCTAGATGATACATACACACGTACTCCCCCATACGTATCACTGTGCCCCGTGTTCTAGAGTCAAATTGAGTGTGAGTGGGGTCAGGGCGTAGAGTGCCGGAGGGTACAGAGACTGTTTATCCCCCAGACACTCATCCGTACTAATCCGACGACAGAGGGTCTAGAGGTGGAATTGATGTTTAAGAATGCAATGGATGTTGTCATGGCAATGACATAACTTAACAAACGTTTGGAATATCCATGGCAACAACAGTCTTTTTAATAAAATTATTCCTAGTGCACACATCATGCACAAGTTTATAAAGTGAATTGGGTGTATACCTGTATCATAGGCTAGCCTCGTCTGATCATTGGTTTGAAAATTCCACTTGGAACATTTTTCAAAGTTTACAAATCTTTTTTATGGATTCGAAATATGTGGATATCATCGACTAGAGACAGTAGAAAGAGTCCAATAGCTAGCTTGTAATTATTCTCATGGTACAGGTATACACAGTTCCATTGTAATGGCGTTAGTGGAGTATGGAGGACACCCATTGTTAATAAACAGTTCGGTGAAAGGCATTAATACTGGTGATTCAGTATTTCACACATTCTATTTAGTTCAGGTCTTGGCTGTGCACTAATGTAAATGACAAGATTCAGGAAAAACATATGCGGACCTCGCTTTCGAAATATCACGCTTGCATCCCCAGTTCCAAGTTGTCCGACTTGCCATTGTTCTCGGTGCCTTAGGTTTTGCACCTCCCAATCTGTTGACGGACATTGGGAGAGTACACGGGTTTGCTGCCAGGAAAACAGCCCTTCTGATAATCTGGGTAATGCAGAAGGCTGCAGCAGTGTTGGGGAGTCTTCACATTCTCAGTGCAGCAGTAGTAGTAGTGGTAGCAGTAGTAGTAGTAGCAGCAGCAGTAGTAGCAACAGTAGTAGTAGAAGTAGTAGTAGCAGCATCAGTAGTAGTAGTGCAGTAGTAGTAGTAGAAGCAGTAGTAGTAGTGGTAGCAGCAGTAGTAGTAGTAGCAGTAGTAGTAGTGCAGTAGTAGTAGTAGCAGTAGCAGTAGTAGTAGTAGTGCAGCAGAGGTAGCAGTAGCAGCAGTAGTAGTAGTAGTAGTAGCAGCAGCAGTAGTAGTAGCAGTAGTAGTAGTAGCAGTAGTGCAGCAGTAGCAGTAGCAGCAGCAGTAGTAGTAGTGCAGCAGACGTAGCAGCAGTAGTAGTAGTAGCAGCAGTAGTAGCAGTAGTAGCAGCAGTACTAGCAGTAGTAGTAGCAGTAGCAGTAGCAGTAGTAGTAGCAGTAGCAGTAGAAGTAGCAGTAGCAGTAGCAGTAGTAGTAGTAGCAGCAGCAGTAGCAGTAGTAGTAGCAGTAGCAGTAGTAGAAGTAGTAGTAGCAGCAGTAGTAGTAGTCGGGGTAACATCAGCAGTGACAACAACATTTTGTGCGAAACACGAGCTAAAAAACAGCCCCCGACACCCCCACATCTGTCCGCCATTAGCACACCGCCACTGACGATACACAATGGTGATAAACATAATTAATGAGTGCTGCTAAATGAGCAGGTCATGACAAGAATGTGGTGAGAAGTGCTGCGTTAACAACTTTATAACAAATTTTGAGTGTTTGCAGATGATTACCTGCAGTTGCAGAGCTGCATGGCTGGCTTGAGACAAAGTGCTTGTTAGCAGTGTCTCTATTTTTCAACAACCAAACACGGTGAGTGATTGTAGGGTTTTGGACGATCTATTTATGAAATGGAAATACCTAAACAGTCTTTACTTTTGTACCTCACGGCCCTGTTAAGTTGGAATTTGAGGAGTCATTTTGAAGCAAGAGGGTGATGGCCACATGGTATTTGAGTGAGTGAGTGAGTAAGTATGGTTGTACGCCGCTTTTGGCATTATTCCAGCAATATCACGGCGGGGGACACCAGAAATGTGCTTCACACATTGTACCCATGTCGGGAATCGAACCCGGGTCTTCGGCGTGACGAGCGAACGCTTTAACCTCTAGGCTACCCGACCGCCCACATGGTATTTGAAAGGGGCTGGATGTAGTTGAGAAGGTCGATGTCTTTGTGAGGACAACCAATGGTTGATATCATGAGCACGGATCAGACTTGGTGGCACAGAAACGTCATTCATTGTATACGCAACAATCCGGTAAACGTCTGAGA
Source organism: Haliotis rufescens (assembly GCF_023055435.1). NCBI lineage: Eukaryota > Metazoa > Mollusca > Gastropoda > Lepetellida > Haliotidae > Haliotis > Haliotis rufescens. Next base: position 12,080,713 of record NW_025963891.1, on the reverse strand, counting down.
CCTGCATCACTTCGGGGTTTCCTCTCACCTTAACCTGACACGCCGTGATATAACTGGAATACTGTTCAGAGGCGTTAAGCCAAAATCACCCACTGTTATTCCAAGGGTAGGCGCCACAATGTGCTGTGCAGAGTTACATCGCAATGGCGTGCCAGAATCCTATGATCGGGTGTTCGAATCCCGGCTCACTTTGAATATGTTTCTAAGTTTGCCAGCACCATAACCGTATTCATTGGTTTCACCAGTATGGTGAATATCTGGTGAAGACCTACACTTAGACTTCGGAGTTGTAACGAAGCTGACACGCCGTGATAGTTGCCTAAAACCAAACATACTCACTCGGAATCGCTGCAGGGTTTCAATGTATATTCTCCTCAGGAAGTGCAATGTCAGAACCTACAGCATGCCAATCATTCCTACTTGTCATTGACCCATGTCAAAACATGACTGTCCCCGTGGTCTAGTGGTAGAGCGTCTGTCTTGATAGCAGAAGGGTCTGTGCTTCGATCCCCGGCCGAGCCATACTTAAAGACGTTAAAAGATGGTACTTGTTGTTTCCTGCCTGGTGCTCGGCATCTAGGAAGTAAGACATGGACTAGTCTGACAGAATACTGTGTATGAGTGGGATATTTATTTTAATCTACTGCATATGGTATCTCAGTAGGCTAGCACTATAAAACCGACTCACACATACACACACACGTGCATGCACGTCGTTATGTAAGTGCAATAATCTTGAACGCGACGTCAAACCCCATTTCACCTCACCCCACCTCATTTCAAACAAATGCCTCTCTTCATGTATGTTCCCATATTTCTTTCCATCACTATATTAAGGAGACCACGTATTTATGACTCTAAAGTCAAATACATAACTATACTACATAATATATCTCAGCTCGATCAACTCAAGTCCTTCCCAGGGTCATTCCTTCACTCTTTGATTCTGTGAGATGATGGCGCATGTAGTCGCCTCCAGCAG